>NC_091309.1:49563782-49566282 GCF_038502225.1 Cherax quadricarinatus | reverse complement strand
CAACAGAGCCCAGGGAAAGCCGAGATGGGAAAATGACAGGCCACTGAGCCCATGTACAGTAGCTAGTGAAACTGAAGAAAGGAAAGCTGCAATGGAGGAAATCAAATTGAATGAGGGGATACACAGGGATATGCAGTGGGAGAATGAAAGGGTGAGGTCAGTCTTTGTGTATGGGCTACAGGAAGTTGAAGGGGAAACATATGAAGCAAGAAAACAAGGGGAAAAAAAGCAATTGAAAGCATCATGAAAGTAATCGGAGAAGACGACATGACCCAGCTGGAAAATTTTCGGAGAATAGGGGGGTTTGTAAAAAAAAGAAACCGGCCAGTGAAAGTGACCTTCAAGGCAGAATCGACTCGGAACAGGATACTGCAGGAAAAAGCACGATTAAGGGACATGCCGGAATACAGGAAGGTGTATCTCGACCGCGACAGAACACAAGACGAAAGGCGGAAACTGAGAGAGATGGTACAAAGGCGAAAGGAGGAAAGAGAGGGGATGGAGAAGACAGACAGGAGATCCCAGACACAGGAAGATCAAATACAACCTCCCTCACAGCTTCCTATAGAAGCCTCCCAACCAGGTCAACCCCAGTGCAGCCAAACACTCTAAACCACAACACCCATGCCATATCCAATGCCCCCACCCACTACATTACAAACTCCACCCCCACAGCAACCACCCATAGTTCCTTATCAGGTCTCCCACTTCCCCAACCCCAATACACCTCCCAGACCACAGTCTTAGAAAAGAAGTTGAAGGTATGGTATACAAATGCAGATGGAATAACAAATAAGTATGAGGAGTGGCACGAAAGAATCAAGGAGACATCCCCAGACATAATAGCACTCACAGAAACAAAACTCACCAGAATAATAACAGATTCAATCTTTCCACCCGGATATCAAATCTTCAGGAAAGACAGAGGGAGGAGAGGGGGAGGAGGAGTTGCACTGCTCATTAAAAGCCAGTGGGGTTTTGAGAAAATGGAAGGAATGGATGGCAAGGGTGAAAGGGACTACTTAGTAGGAACAATCCAGTCTGAGGGACATAAGGTGATAATTGCAGTAATGTACAACCCACCACAGAACTGCAGGAGACCAAGAGAAGAATACGAAGAGAGCAACAGAGCCATGGTCGACACACTAGCCGAGGTGGCCAGGAGAGCACACGTGGGGGGAGCAAAGTTACTAGTTATGGGTGATTTCAATCACAAGGAGATTGACTGGGAAAACCTGGAGCCCCATGGGGGTTCCGAAACATGGAGAGCCAAGATGATGGATGTAGTACTGGAAAACCTCATGCATCAACATGTTAGAGACACTACCAGAGAGAGAGGAGAAGATGAACCAGCAAGACTGGACCTTGTATTCACCTTGAGTAGTTCAGACATCGAGGATATCTTGTATGAAAGGCCCCTGGGAGCTAGTGATCATGTGATTCTGTGCTTCGACTACATAGTTGAGCTCCAAGTGGAGAGAGTAGCAGGAATAGGATGGGAAAAAACAAACTACAAAAGGGGGAACTACTCAGGCATGAGGAACTTCCTTCAAAACATTCAGTGGGAGAGGGAACTGACAGGAAAACCAGTACAAGAAATGATGGACTATGTGGCAACAAAATGCAAGGAGGCAGAGGAGAGGTTTGTTCCCAAGGGAAACAGAAATAATGGGAAGAACAGAACGAGTCCTTGGTTCACCCAAAGGTGTAGGGAGGCAAAAACTAGGTGTACTAGAGAATGGAAAAGGTACAGAAGACAGAGAACTCAGGAAAATAAAGAGATTAGCCGAAGAGCCAGAAATGAATATGCACAGATAAGAAGGGAGGCTCAGCGACAATATGAAAATGACATAGCATCGAAAGTCAAGACTGACCCGAAGCTGTTGTACAGCCACATCAGGAGGAAAACAACAGTCAAGGACCAGGTAATCAGACTGAGGAAGGGTGATGGGGAATTCACAAGCAACGACCGAGAGGTATGTCAGGAGCTCAACACGAGATTTAAAGAAGTATTTACAGTGGAAACCAGTAGGACTCCAGGAAATCAGAACAGGGGGGTACACCAGCAAGTGCTGGATGAGGTACATATAACCAAGGAGGAAGTGAAGAAGCTGCTATGCGAACTTGACACCTCAAAGGCGGTGGGACCAGACAACATCTCTCCGTGGGTCCTTAAAGAGGGAGCAGAGATATTGTGTGTGCCATTAACAAAGATCTTCAACACATCATTTGAAACTGGGCAACTCCCTGAGGTATGGAAGATGGCAAATGTAGTCCCAATTTTTAAAAAGGGAGACAGACATGAGGCACTAAACTACAGACCTGTATCACTAACGTGTATAGTATGCAAGGTCATGGAGAAGATCATCAGGAGGAGAGTGGTGGAGCACCTGGAAAGAAACAAGTGTATAATTGACAACCAGCACGGTTTCACGGAAGGAAAATCCTGTGTCACAAATCTACTAGAGTTTTATGACAAGGTGACAGAAGTAAGACAAGA